>NC_073356.2:39065000-39095000 GCF_027580225.2 Misgurnus anguillicaudatus | reverse complement strand
CATCTTAAAACAAAGGGAATGAATAAAGTAAGAGCAAGTGATTTACCTGAAGATGAATAGATAGACAGACAGATATATGAAACTAGGGCGACAAAATTAACCATGTTTTTTTTTGTTACGGTAGTAAAGCCATTGTTAATTTTTGTAAGACAGACACACATGTAAGGGTGGATTCACTACAGTTGTTAAGGCTGTAGGAATGCCAAAATGATTGAAGAAGTGTTAACAGTAAGATGTTAAATTGTGTATTTCCTGTCAATTACCCTTCTGCCGTTTATGAGTCAGGACAGACCTGAATGAGTGAAGACAGATCAGATTCAACATTGCCTTTTTATCCTTTTCTTATATGACTAACCCCCCTTCATACACACACACACACACACACATTCATCTGCTTAATCTTTAATGATTGATTATCAGCATGAATCGTCTGCAGAACATTTAAAGTGTGCTTTCAGTAAACACATCTACATTTAAGAAGCACTTTCAGGTGCATTAAAACTCAAAAGAGTAAATGGCTAAATGAATGGGCTTGGTTTTCTATTGGTTGTTGTTTAGGCTTTCATAAATAAACACCTGCAGAGAGGAACATAGACACAACAGATGAAAGAAACCTTGTGAAAGTGTAAGCGAACTTTGACCTTCAGGCTCATAGATGGATGCTGATGAGGTCGGTCTGTTGTGATGTTGAGTTTATTGATAGAAGGCTTTTAATACTTCTTCTATTCTTCTGCCTGCTTGCTGTCTTCCGTTGCTATTTCAACATGCTCGTGTTTGTCACGGCCTAATGGACCACCAGATCTGACAACACACACATTTCCCCGTGACCTGTGTCACATAATAGGACAGGTATGCTTTAAATATATCGCTGGGTGAAGGGTGTTCGGGTATGTATCTTTAACATCACTGAGGTCATTTCCTCTGTTTTGTTTGTGCATTATGTCGGTGGTTTCACACATCTTATTTTTAAATAAATGCATCCAGATGAAATTCTCACCAGTGTGATGAATCAGAGCCGTCTCACGATTTTCCAGATAAAAAACAGCACAGTACACTTCGCAATGGATCATTCCAACTCTAAAGACTAAGATGAGCTGTTGTCTAATGCCAATAACCGCACACCTGTGCTTGTCATTTACATACAGATAAAGCATAAACATTTACACATTAGGCAGGTGGTTTTATTCAAACAATGCTCTACGAGTTGAGTTTTTAGATACTTCAACCTGCAGTATCTAAAAACTCTAAATATTCAAAACATTTCTAGAAGAGTTATTGAATCTTACTTTAGCGTGGTTAATGATGGGGCGGCTATAATTTTCAGACACATATTTAGTTACTCTGGTTTAAAGCCTCTTCACATACTAGCAATGTCAAGTCAAGTGGTTTACGTATTAATTCATATAAACATATTAACATAGTAATATACAGTATATAAAGAGCTCACATGCAAAACCCGCTAAACGTCACCTCCGTCAAAAATGACATTAACACAATGCTCCTGGCATGTATATGTTCATCAAATACCTTCGCTTCAAATGTGCTCAATCCTGCCTCGCGCCATTCATTTATCCGCTAAATGTCACGTGCACTTGTCCTTTAAGTGCACAAAAGATGGATTAGATAAACAATGACGTGCAAAAAGACCGTGGATTACATTTTGACTTGAGTCCCCTTTGAATACTTGACCTGAATACAACCCAGTTGTGTCACATGGACCACAGCGCCACCTATTGTTTGCTTTGGTTTCTTCATTTTTACACTTTGACTTTTATCATTTACAATCTTTCTAGTTACATATTTAGTGATTTTTTAAATACTATGTCTTGTTTAGAGAAGTGGATTTTTTTGGCACAAAAGCGTGCATTTAGAGGGTTTTGCAGCTAAAGCCAGTCAGATCTGTTAAATTACAATGAAATGAGAAAAGTGACATTTAAAAAAAATCTTTTCAATTACTGACTATTAACTTTTTCATTGTCACTAAAGTAAAATTACAGAACATAAATATTCTGTGTAAGTCTCAGAAAGGTCATTGGATTTGGTTTGAGTTAAGGGTTAGGGTTAGGTTCAGTTTACTTCCTAAATGCCTGTCAAGCAGTGTATTTGCATGTACTGTACCCTGATTCCACATAAACAACAAGCTTACAAATCCATTCAGTTCCATATGAATTGATTTTTAAAGTGTTTTTTTACAAAGCAGCTTTACAGTGAATAGAGAGTAGTAGCCAACTATAGAAAATCTGTGTTAAATAATTGAAATACATGGTATTTTTTCAAATGCCAACTCCAAAAACTATTGTCTTGGTTTATTATAATTGGAATGTTTTATTAAAAGTGCTTAGATTTGAAGCGGTTTGTTAAAGATTAATGGCTTATTGGAAATGATATATTCTTTTTTTTAGATATTTAGCCAATTAGCATGATATATGACGTGTAACATAAAGAAAATGTAAATTAGCATTAATGATTTAAAAAACAATTGAAGTGTCTCTAATGTTTTAGTTGGACCATTTTAGTAAAAGAGATTCTACCCGTGGTAAAACTGTGGTAATGTAGTGGCTTGTCACTTTTTTAAGAACGTGACTGCTGGGTTTTTCCTCTGTAAGCTGGTTGATCTACTGGTAAAGTTAGAATGAGAATATCACTTCTACTTTGAATTAGCAACAGCAGGAAGAAAATCACTGGGATCAAACATCTTTTTTATTTAATGGGACAAGCCATTGATCTTCCTTACCTCAACTTTCTGTTTAAAGGCAAAAAGTCCCTACAGAAAGTCAGGCTGTTTAATATTCATCTACTCCTCTATAACACCTCACTGCCTCCACCTATGTCTCGCTTGTGTTATTCTTCATCTGTAAGTCACTTTAGATAAAAGCATCAGCTAAATTAATCAATGCTAATCATACATCTTTCTTTATTCATGTGAAAGGGTTGAAATATGTGCATCAAGGATAGATAGTGTTTGTAGTCCAAAACCTCACTAATAAAGTCTGAAGTGATTTAGTATTAAAGTGTCTCGCTGAAACTAAAGTAAAGTGTGTGTGTGGGGGGGGGGGGTAGCACAGCTGCAATGTGTTGTGTGTCTGTAAACATTACTGAGCCAGATGGCTGTAAGTGAAGGTAATCTCTTCATTAAGAGTGTAATATACACAACATACACATTCATACTGACGGCAGCTTTGATGGGAATTTGTTGTGCTAGAACATCTAATCTCACTGGTCTGATGAAGTTCTGCCAGATTCACTTTGTCCTCAAATGACAGACAGATTTCATCTCACACATCAAAAAGAAAACTGAGAGGAAATGTTTCACATTTTGATTCAGATTCACATCAAGTGAAATGTTGTGATGTATTTTCTGTCAATCTGTATTCCTGTTCAAAGATGCTTAAAATGCAACCTAAAATAAACTTTTTTTCATAAAGATCACGGCTAACAGACACAGTGGAAGAGAACAGCAGCTGACACAGCTATGAATCCTCTGCATTTCAGTGCGCTTTGTGGACAGAGGCTGCATTCTTCAAAGACCAAGTCCTCACCTTTGAAGGATCCAGCCTTTGAATTTGGAAAAAGCTTGTCGGTGAATCTGTGAGTGAATCCGTGAATCTGTAAGTGGATTTGTAAGTGGATTTGTAAGTGAATCCATAAGTGAATCTGTAAATATGTGAGTGAATCCGTGAATATGTGAGTGAATCTGTGTGAATCCGTAAGTGAATATGTGAGTGAATCCGTGAATATGTGAGTGAATCTATGTGTGAATCCGTAAGTGAATATGTGAGTGAATATGTGAGTGAATCCGTGAATATGTGAGTGAATCTATGTGTAAGTGAATATGTGAGTGAATACGTGAATCTGTGAGTGAATATGTGAGTGAATCTGTGAATATGTGAGTGAATCCGTGAATATGTGAGTGAATCTGTGAATATGTGAGTAAATCTCTGGGTGAATATGTGAATGAATCCATGTGTGAATCCGTAAGTGAATATGTGAGTGAATCTATGTGTGAATCCGTAAGTTATATATATGTGAGTGAATCCATGAGTGAATCTTTGAATATGTGAGTGTATCCGTGAATATGTGAGTGAATCCGTGGGTGAATCTGTGAATATGTGAGTGAATCCGTGAATATGTGAGTGAATCTGTGAGTGAATCTGTGAATATGTGAGTGAATCTCTGGTTGAATATGTGAGTGAATCCATGAGTGAATCTGTAAAAATGTGAGTGAATCCGTATGTGAATATGTGAGTGAATCTGTGAATTTGAGAGTGAATCCGTGAGTGAATATGTGAGTGAATCCATGAACATGTGAGTGAATCTGTGAGTGAATCCGTGAATCTGCAGTGGCGGCTGGTGACTTCTTTTTTTGAGGGCGCACGATGCGAAGTTAGTCACAACGTGTATGTACTCCATCATGTGTGTATGGTTTGTTATTTCAAAATATGTGTTCTGCGCTTTGAGAGATTGTGTGTGCATCACGTATCCTGTCAAAATAAGTGCCTGCTGCAGACGCGTCCATGGGTTTATGATAAAAGAGACGCTCACGTTTGCTAGATCCTCGCATAATCTGATGCGCAATCAGAGTTTACTGTTAAGGGAGTGTCTTGCGTGTATTTTGTGAATGTGAGCATCTCTTTCATCATAAATGGTTTTGACACATGTGCAGCAGGCACTTATTTTGACAAAACACGTGATGCACACAGGATCTCTCGACGCACAAGACACATATTTTGGAAAAGGGAACCACACACATGAAACTCCGAACACTTATTTTGAATTGCCACTGTGAATCTGTAAGTGAATCTGGGAATCCGTGAATATGTGAGTGAATCGGTGAGTGAATCGGTGAATATGTGAGTGAATCGGTGAGTGAATCGGTGAATATGTGAGTGAATCTGTAAGTGAATCTGTAAGTGAATCCGTAAGTGAATCTTTGAATGAGTCTGTAAGTCACACCTGATATCATTCAATCGGACACACTTGATAGTCCTAATAGGCTTTGGTCGAAACATTGTCTTTTAATAATATATTGAGAGCAGTCTTAGCAGTATTCTTTAGCTCTTGTTATCAAGTACCTGCCTCAAAAAGTTTTTGCATGTGCACACATTCTACTTTCTACCTGTTACTGTCAGGAAATCGGACTCGGAGTCAAGTGCAAGTCAAATAGTTTATTTAGAAAAATTAGAGAACAGGAAAGCAAAGTCACTGGTAGATCCACACACGGCGTACACCCGTAGACTCACTCTGGTGGAATCACTACTGTGGGAATGAGGCACTCCCACAGTAGGAGAGAGTGAATCGACGCTACACAATAATCCAGTACAGATCCAAAGGAAGAGAGAGAGCCACCCACGCGCTCCGTCGAGAACGCCAGCACTGTCACCACACGCAACAGAGGGATGAAACACGCCGCCCTGAAGGTGGATGACAGGCGGAGATGGGAGATGGAAGTCCAAGTTCTCAGACGGGTAATCCACTGTGTAATCCAAATGTTCTCGGAAACCACTGGTCACCGCCTAAAAACAAAGCGAACCAGCGGTTCCGAAAAACAACAGTTGTTAGAGTCAATATAATCCACAAAGGTGAAATGGGTGAACTCCACTCACGGGTGATGATGCAAACCGGAGAGAGAGGGAGACAGCTGGTATACCGCCTAAAAACGAAGCGAACCAGCTGTATCAAAAACAAACAAAGTCAAAAATAATCCAATGTTCCACAAGCGAGCGGTCCGGGTGAAGGCGAGTCTCCGAACGCCGAAACCAAACCTGGGGTAA
The DNA here is from genome assembly GCF_027580225.2 of Misgurnus anguillicaudatus. Lineage (NCBI taxonomy): Eukaryota > Metazoa > Chordata > Actinopteri > Cypriniformes > Cobitidae > Misgurnus > Misgurnus anguillicaudatus. The sequence goes on along the minus strand of NC_073356.2, from coordinate 39,089,229 downwards.
CAGAGGAGAAGACAGAGAACGACTGACAGGACAAGGCAGGGCAGCAGGACTGTGATAAAACAATGAGCGCGCACGGAAGACAGGACTACGTGCAATATAAAGGGACAGGTAAACGAGACACCACCGGTGAACAATCTACTGAAACAAGGGGGCGGAGTTTAGTGAACACACGAGGAACCGGCACCACAGGTAAACAACACATACACACACATCACACAGCCATCGATCACCCAGCAGTCATGACAGTTACGGTAGGTGTATCCATTAAATCCACCATGTGAGTGGTGCACAAATATCTGTCATTTGAAAATGTATTCATTAGTTGTTAAAAATTTTACATTATAGCACAGGACTGTTAAATGCTTCATTCACTTTCTATGGGTGTGCATTATAAAATAAAATAATGATGTGCATGTGAGTAGTGCTAAAGCCTCTTTCTGTCTCTCTCTCTCTCTCTCTCTCTCTCTCTCTCTCTCTCTCTCTCTCTCTCTCTCTCTTTCTCTTTCTCTTTCTCTTTCTCTTTCTCTTTCTCTTTCTCTTTCTCTTTCTCTTTCTCTTTCTCTCTTTCTCTTTCTCTCTCAACAGAGGCTTTAGATGAGATTTGTAAGAAAATAGTCCTACTCACAATAGCATTTTAAGGACAACCTGTCAAATGTCTTGAAGTAAAACATCTGAACAATGTCTTGTGGTGTGGTTACCATTGTATAAGCAGAATAATTAATGACGGTCTGTCAGTTATTCAGTGAGGGTTATGCTTTGACTCTGGGAATAGCTCTGTGCTAATAAAACTCATTGTTCCATTGAAAAGAAAAATGATAAAAAATAAAATACTATTTGTTCATACACAAAAAATACATTTATCTTTTATTTGACATAATATTAATGCATATATGAAAGAAATGACTGACAGGGTCCTGAAACACAAAAATTTTTAGGTGTCTTAATGAACACATAGATGACAGTGAACACATAAATGGGTCTGACTCAACATTGACAAAAGTGATTGGTATGCAGTAAAAATGTCAGAGAAGTAACAGATCACCGGATTGCATAAAATATGATTTTCTCTTTTTATCATTTGACCTCAAAGTTGAAAGTGGGCTTAAAGGGATAGTTCAGCCAAAAATTAATATTCTGTCATCATTTTCTCATCCTCATGTTGTTCTAGACCTGAATGAATTTATTTTTTTCTGATAAAACAAATATTATGGAAGTATTGTGATAAACAATGAAGAAGATATTTTAATAAATTATGGTAATATTTGTTTTTCTACTATGGAAGTCAATGGTTACACTCAGCTGTGTGCCCCCCCCCCCCCTTTCATGTGACTTAACAGCTTTGTGAAGAAAATAAACACTATCCGCAGTCAGTTCTCCGCGCCGCCGCCTCTTGTGCATGCTTAAACCCCTGATGCGTACTTGCTTCCCTCCTACTCTCTCCTATCCGAAGCAGACGTTTTCAAGGTCTTTGCTTCTAACCACCTGACTATCTGCCCGTTAGCTCCCATACCCACCCATCTCATTCAGGCCATCTCTCCATCCGTTATCCCTGCTCTCACTCACATTATCAACTCATCTCTTTCCACTGGCACATTCCCCACAACTTTTAAAGAGCCCAGATAACCCCGCTGCTGAAGAAACACAAATTTAACCCTGCAACATTAGAAAACGACAGACCTGTATCTCTCATTGCAAAGACTCTTGAGCAGTGTTGGGAAAAAGTTACTTTTAAAAGTAATGCATTACAATATTGAGTTACTCCCCAAAAAAGTAACAAATTGTGTTACTTAGTTACTTTTCGTGGAAAGTAATAGTTACGTTACTTTTGCGTAACTTTTTCTTACTTGACTGAGCCTTAATCTTTTTCAGGCCTTGGAGGTGTTTTTAATGAAGTTCTGCATTCAGAAATAGCATTTTTACATCACAAAAATGTCAAGCTCTGCCCTGCCATTTTCATTTCTGACTCAAACTGGCGCGTGCATAGAGTGCGTAATTCTACATCACTACGTTTAGTTTAATTCAGTACATTTTAATTAAACTGAAAAGTAACTTGCATTACTTTTTAAAAAAGTAACTCAAATATTAATGTGTAAGGCAAGCAAGGGCAGCCTCCAAATCATCTGTGCTGATCTTACTGGATCTATCCACCGCTTTTGACACGGTCAGTCACCACATCCTCCCGACGCTCATGACTATGAGTGTCTCTGATACAGTGCTTCTATGGTTTAAGGCTTACCTCTCAGGTAGGTCATTTAGACTAGAGTATCCTGGAGAGGTGACATCTCCAAACCCCAACGTCTCAATACCGGGGTACCTCAAGGCTCAGTGCTCGGACCACTGCTCTTTTCGATATACATGTCATCCCTGGGTTCTGTCATTTGTAAACATGACTTCTTCTACCACTGCTATGCGGATGACACACAACTCCACTTGTCGTTCAACCCTGATGATCCCACGGTTTCTGCCCGCAATCTCAGCATGCATTAGGGACATCTCACTTTGAATGAAGGATCCCCATTTCCAGCTTAGCCTTACAAAGATAGAGCTGCTTGTCATATTATCTGAACCAAAGATTCATCACAACCTTTTCATTCAGCTAGGTTCCTCGACCATCACGCCTTTCAGGACAGCCAGAAACCTGGGAGTGTTCATTGATGATCAGCTTAGCTTCTCGAGGCATGTTGCGAGTACCACCCACTCTTATAGATTCATCCTCTATAATATTAGGATAATTAAACCTTTTCTATCTTAGCATGCTACGCAGGTCCTAATCCAGGCTCTTGTCCTGTCCAGGCTGGACTACTGAAATGTGCTACTGGCTGGACTTCCAGCCTGCCCTGCACAACCAAACCCCTACACATGATTCAGAATGCAGTGTCATGAGTGGTCTTCAAAGAGGGCGCACGTGACTGATCTCTTTGTCAAGTCACACTGGCTTCCTATAGCAGCTCGCATCAAATTTAAAGCTCTGATCCTTTAAAACCTTTAAAACCACCAGTGGGTCAGCACCCCCTTACCTTCACTTGCTCATACAGCCTTACGTCTGTCACCGAACGACGGTTTGTGGTGCCATCTCAAAAAGGGAAAAAAATCACTATCGTTTATCACTTTATCTGTACATTTTCTGTGAATAAAATGTAATAAATAAAAATAAAAATGTACTAACTCTTGGCTATGTATACTTTGTTAGACTTGATGATTCTAGTTCATTTATGTGTTGTTGTTCTTGTGTTGCTCTAATTGCTAATATTGTTACCTGGTTTGTAATTCCCTTGGGACAAAAGTGTCTGCTAAATGACTAAATGTACGTTCATTAAAATATCTTCTTTTGTGTTCATCAGAAAAAAAATGATTCATTCATTTTTGGGTGAACTATCCCTTTAAAGGGTACATGGGCTTACACTTACCTTAATTCTAAAATCCATTGCTAGAAAACCAAAAGATATTTATTATTTAGAACAATTCCAACGTTTTATACTCATATTAACCTATAGAGGCCACTGTTATGTTCTATGCAGAGAGGATTCTGAGTTGATAAAGTGGAAAGTTTGCCACAGGCCATTACTACAGTTTACTATAGTAAATACTATGGGATCTACAATAGTTTCTCATGTGAGCACGTCTCCGCTTCCATCAGTGGATCACATGACCACATGTCTGCGATCCCACTGGTAGTCCACTAATCACTCATTAGTTTATGATCTAATTGATGGAGAATGCTGAGATCAGGTAGGGTGAAGTACATGTAAATGTAAGTGTGTGTGTGTGTGTGTGTATGTGTGTGTGTTAAAACAAGGAATTATGGGATACATGTTAAACCACTAGAGACACTTAGCTACTCTAACAGCTAATTCCTAATGGCATGTGGGAGTATCTGAGGCACTTCAATGTTAGAGGACTAGAGCAACACAATAGATTATCTGAATCAACCATGATGCTAATGAGTAACACACACACACACACACACACACACATATGGTTTCAGGCTGATGTGTTTTATTAACTCAAACAACACACACACGCACACACTCATTATAAAGTGATGTACACCTGTCAGGTTACATTGGCACTGAAGTGACACATTCAACAGTGTGATTGTAATCACATCATCCATTTACACTTATTTATCTTCTGGATTCATGTCAGAGGTCATGCAAGAGATTTTTGGTGGGAATTAGTTGTCAGTAACCTCTGAAAATCCATGCACATGTTTTGCTGTCATTTAGTAGACAGTTTTATAGGTAAAGGTCTTCATTGAGTCCTAATGCAGTTTTACGGTTTATCGGGTTTGTGCTATTACTGTTATCTCGCCCACCGGCCCAGCTGTTCCTGCGATGGGAAACCTCCTGATGGAGGCAGTTAAAGTTAGACGCGCTCGCTGATGAATCTATCAGATGAGAAAGACCACATAACAGATGGAGGAGGGCGAGAAACCAGGAGAATGAATGTGTTTCACAGCCAGTTTTAGATCATCCACGCGTGTGTGTGGTCCTTTATTGCGTTTACTATCTCTGTTTTCGTCATATGACAGTCACTCTCTTAAAGTTTCCAAGAAATAACCCTCTACTCTTACTCACCTAAAGAAAGTGTTAATATCCCATGATGCTTTGCCGATATGTCTCATCATTCAAATATCATAATATAAGATCCAAAGCATGAGGGCAGTTAGAGAGTCGGGCTTGTAACCTAAAGTTGAAAGTGTGACATGTTTGTCAAGTATTCTTTCTCATAACAAAATGTAACTCATCCCAGTGAGTCATGAACCCAAACACACAGAGAAGTGGGAGCAACTGGGAATAAGGCATCACAGTCACAACCTGCCGGCCATGAGCCTCGAACCAGCGACCTTTGGCTTATAACCCCGCCCCTCCGATCACTAGGCTCTGTTGCCCACTGCTCTGGGTTTGTGTGTGTTCACGACTTACTGGGATGGATTAAATGTACACATTTTACATTTAGCAGACGTTTTTATCTTAAGCGACTTACCAAAAATTTGAAAACAATAAGGGCTCGACGATATGGCCAAAATTTCTATCACCGGTATACTTCTAAATTACAGTCAATATGGTATAAATCTGATAACGGTATGAATGTTAAACTGCAAAGAATGCCCACAACGAATGTCTCTACCTACAAACTTCTGAACAAATGATTTTACCAAGTCAGTGAAGCCTCCTCCTATAAAACTATATCATATTTATAAAAATAATAATGGTATAAATAAATTGATATTTATCTTTCATTTCTATTTAGCCTTCATACAAAATGAAATGTAAACTCAGTGTCAAATAAACATACAGTAAGACTTTAAGGCTCAGCTTTAATAATAATAAGGTGCACCTGAACATCAGTCAGTGATAAATGCTGTAATGCAGTAAACTCGTGGATTAACTTTCATAGTTACATAATTTTTAGCAATTTGCTATTTTATGAATATGTGGAAAAATATGAATGTATAAATAGCCTAAATGAAAGTGACCCTTAAACTGTTGAATTGGCTATTTAATGTTACATAAGATAGTTGGACAGAAAATATATTAAAGCTCTATTTGTAATTGAATAGCAGGCTACATAATGATATATGAGATACTTTCATACTACATTTAATACATATTATACTCACAACGAGACAAATGTCATAGCTGCATACTTTTATCTTTTACACGTTTTTAACCTGCGCACCTGATGGCTTAAGCCTATTTTCTCATCTGTAGTTCAGTTTGTGTTGTATTACATCTCCCGTTCTCCCTCTCTATATGGTGTCATCATTGGAAGCTTTGAACTACAGTAACCCTGCACCTCCGTCTCGTACTTCTGAGTGACTGACAGCTCTTCTCTGGGCAAACACTCCAAAGTCCCAAGCAGATTAATTGATCGCATAATAACAATGATATGATTTGACGTGAGGTACAGATGAGCGATATAAATCTGATCAGGCATTAAGTTTTCCTCACCGTCCTGGAGAGAGAGACTAATGGTTGCTTTGCTAGGAAAGACACCACGAGAGTGCACTTTGGGAGGAGGAAGCGCACGTGTAACATGTTTTTAGACGTGACATGCAAACAGCCACAGGATACTGTAATGTATATCGAAATATAGGAAATGTGTTAAGAAACCATTTCACTGTTATTGAAAACACAAAATATATTGATTTTGAATGAATGTCCAGCGCTATTGGGCTACCATACTTCACAATTACATGACTTCTTGTTAGAAATAAAGTTTGTTTGTGTGGTTGTGAGAGAAAGAGAGAGAGAGAGAGAAAGAGAGTGCATCTCTCTGCTATCTGGGTCAGAGGTCTGTGGAAGTCCTGGTCTCCATGGAGACTTTTGTGAGGATATCTTTGAAGTTGCCGTGACCATGGTAACAAGAAGTGATGTTTGTGTGTGTGTGTGTGTGTGTGTGTGTTTATGTAGTAATCAAAGCAGAACAGGAAATGCTGTGGACAGGAGGTTAAACAGGTGCAGAGTCACCGTGAGAACAAACATCCGCACTGAAGGGCCTCAGTGAGAGCGACGGGTCAGGACGGGTCGGGTCAATGTTAACAGTTGTAATACATTAGAGAGAATCTCCATTAAACATCCACTCATGATTACAGCCGTGGGAGCAGAAGCACATTTAACACAATTATTTTTTGTTTACTTGTCATTAAGGAACTTTGATGTAGTTGATCTTCAGTGAACTCAGTCTCAAACATCCTCATTCACTGTGTTTGTGTTTGATGATCTTTTGAGATCTTCCACTCGTTGATAGTGATGGGGACGAGACCGCCTATGCCGAGTCAGGGTCAAGACCGAGTCGAGACAGAGTCCGTTGGTTTTCAAATACAGTCGAGGCCGAGTCAAGAACGAGTCTTTGAGGAAGCAAGACCATAAAAACATGTCAGTTTTCATATTCATGATTTAATAGACCCCTTCAAGGTTTGTAAACATTGAATGACTATCGGGTGCGCGCACAGCACGGGGTCAAACTGTTCATACCATCAAGGCTTTATAATTTAATCTAACAGGGCTGAAAAATGATGACTTACCTCAAATGAAGTGAGCACTACAAACACAAGCCTCTTTGATATTTGCAATGTCCCAGTCTGCACGTTAAATGCTTGCAGCTGCAGATGTTGTATTTTTTTTGTTTTTGACATTCTGCATGAATCGCGAAAACTTAACGGCGTAATAATCAAGGACTTTGCTGCCGTAACATGGCTGCAGCAGGCGTAGTGATATTATGCACTGCCCGAAAATAGTCCCCTCCAATACTGAAGGTCTGGTGTTTTTCGCTGCTTTTTCTGGACAAAGCCCACCCACGAGCTGTTTGACCGACATGTCAAACAACCAATCACAGTTTGTTTCGTCTAGCGTCACGTTTCGGACTCCCCACAATAACGAGCCGGCTGGCAACAAGTCAGTTATTGAAATAACCAGCCAAATAAAAATAAACAACATTACTCACCATAGAACAACTGTGTGCACTTCATCAACAGCTACGCCAATGAGACGCTCCCGTTAAATGTCTGTTTGAAGCATATCTCTTCACTTTTTAACACCTACAAGCAATTCAGGAGAACCAAACTTTGTGACTCCACTAACTGTCTCAAGCAAAACTCTTGGATGTCTTTTAGAGAGTCGATGAAGCAAACTTTCAATATTTTTGAGAATTCAATGTTTAGCTGATCATGATAACTGCTCATTATTATCCACATGAACACGACTGATTCTCTTCCTCAATGGAACGTCAGAGCTTTGTTTTCCAGGGACCGAAACTAAAATCCGTTTTTTTCAACCAATCAAAGAGGACTTTGACATTCTCACAGGGTTTCCAGAAAAGTTTACGAAAACCATCAGACATTTAGCCAACAGTCTGTGGCCGTGACGTCTGAGGCTGAGACTACCTGCTAGGTAACTTTCAATGTGACCAGCACTAAGTTTGTGTAGTTGCAGAGCTGGGGACTATTTTTGGGCATTGCACCTGCTGCACCCATGTTTCGGCAGCAAAGTTCCTTTATACAGTATATCCAAAGAGTTTTATCAGATTTATAAAAGACAGATCTGCTCTGTTGCAAATGTTAATATTTAAGCAATTATGCTCCAATACTTTATTTCATCAGATATATGTTGTTGATTTAGCTGCCATCAAATGTACTAACTACATATAAAACATTAAAGCTTTTAACAGTATATCCAAAGAGTTTTATCAGATTTATAAAAGAAAGATTCACTCTGTTGTAAATGTTAATATTTAAGCAATTTTAGACTTTTTGAGCGACAAAAATGCTAAAGTGAACTGTTGTACACACACACTCATGGACACAAACTCAAAGCCCACGCAGAGAGACACGCGTTTCAAAAAGTAAGCAAACATATCATTTCTTTGCGCTTGACAGGAGATGTACACATGAATTATCTGGTAATAGCACAGTTGTGACAAAGAATTCTCTTGTCAACTATACACATACAAACGAACAATAAACATAAAACATATATGAGAGAGAAAGGATGGATTTAAGAGAGTAAAAGAAGGGCAACCATCAGAACCTCTAAGAATCGCCTTAATTAAAAGGGATAATAACTTAGCACATATTTACGATCTACCAGAGATTAGGATCTTTGATGAAAGCGTTATAAACAGACACTGTTGGTGGCATGGTGTTAAACTCTTTAAGGTCATAATTTAAAGCTGATAACGATCCAGACGAAAAGACCTCCATCTGACGTCCTGCCAGATATTACAATGTCAAAATATAAATAACCCATTTTTGAAGATGTGCTCATTCCAACTCATTTTGCTAGCACGGGTCACATATGACATATGAAAAATAACTCTTTCATGTCTGAAAAACCACTGCTTGTGAATCCTGTGCTTTAGCCGCACCAGCGTCTTGTCCGTTTTATTATTTTTCCATAGGAGCAAATATCCAGTGGCGGCTAGTGACTTTTTTTTTGGAGGGCGCTCAATGCGAAGTTCGTCACAACATGTATGTAGCCCGCCATGTGTGTGTTTTTTAAATTCAAAATATGTGTTCTGCACGTCGAGTGATGCTGTGTGCATCACGTGTCTTGTCAAAATAAGTGCCTGCTGCAGACGCGTCTAAAGGGTTTATGATAAAAGAGACGTTCGCGTTTGCCAGATACTCGCATAATCTCATGTGTAATCAAAGTAGGAGTGTCTTGTGTGTATTTTGTAAACGTGATCGTCTCTTTTATCATAAACGGTTTTGATGCGTGTGCAGCAGGCATTTATTTTGACAAAACACGTGATGCAACAAACACACATTTTGAAAACACAAGCAACACACATGATACTCCGAACACTTATTTTGAATTTGCGCCCCTCGGAAGAGCAGTCATGAGTCGCCACTGTTAATATCTCGTGCCTACCTTTGACTAGATGCAAGATTTAGTCTCAGACTGCCCTGAGCCTAGACGGGTAAAAATTCTACGTAGGACTTAAAGCGCATTTTACGTTCAGACTAGTCTTACGATCGGGGGTACGATCGGCTCGTGCAACCGGCCCCTGACGTTTAATTGAATGTCTGCCATGAGGTGTGATTTGACTGGATGTCTTCCGTGAGCTGACGTTTGATTGGATGTCTGACCGTCGTGCAGAGAGTCAGCGATGCGTCAGCAGATTTCACCTCACGGCAGCTCTTTAATTGTTTGTGCCGAATTAAGCTGTTTATTGATGCTGCCAAAATCTCAGTAAGAAACAAGCCTCCCTGCCAGGCCGAGGACCACCGCTGAGCGCTGACGTCACGCGGCTGGAATTAGAAGCTTGTTGTCTAAAAGATGCTTGTATTTATAGTTATGATCATAAATACAGCAACGGGCGGATGACATCAGCGCTTGTACATGTCTTGGGTTTTAATGACAAATTCATGCTGTTGCTCTGCCTCTGTGGGCGGCGTAACAGAGAGTGACACAAATAAAGATGCGGAGATGTTTTCTTTATTCACTGTCAGTCAGGAAATGGCCATATCCACGAGAGAGACGACCGAGACCCTTCCCACCAGTTCTGACCGGAAGAGCCTTCCAGAAAGTTCCTGAGCGGCAGTCTGAATACGCTCGTCTCAATAGTATGTGGGCACCGCAGCGTATCCTACACGAGTCACGCCGGTGACAGAAGATCTGAGATCTGTGATTGCTTTCTTTAATATCAGCACCACGACCTGTGATATAGAGACACAAAGACAGCTCATCATCTCTCGCGCGCGCACAATAGAAGTATCACTGTGGTAATTTGAGCCGTGACTGTTGCATTCTGGGTAATGTCAGCAGCTCATTTTCAGTGATTATGGACGGTCGTGTTTGTATGGTCAGATATCAGATAAACATCTCTAGACACGAGGAAAAGAGACGGCGTCACCTCAACCCATGCAGGTCTCAAAACAAACAGAACAGAAATGTTTCAAGAGAAAAGTGAAGCTGCTTACAGGTGTCAGATTTAAACTGTAAAAATACAGACTTACAAAATTCATTTAAAAAAAGCATCAGGAACATGTTGGTAAAAATATCAAAAGCGTGAAGAAATGAAGCTATTGTTATTGTTGTGTAACTAAAAACACAAGCGCGTGTGAGTCTGTGAATGACGCAGAATCCCGTTCGACAGAAATAACACGCCGTCTTCCTGTTGATTCAACTTTTAAGAAGAAGAAATAATTAACAGGTTTTATTTTTAATGCTGCTGGAGTGAGAAAACCTTTTTTCCATTCATCTTCATCTTCTTGTTTTATTACTGTTGATTCTGCCTATATGTGTTTGATTTATTAACACAGCTGTAGTTACTGAGGTGTCTTAAGTGGTTTCTAAGTGCTTCTCTATAATATTCGGATCTCTACGTCTCCATCAGTCTGTGGGATTTTTTCACTTGATTTAAAGGTGAGGTTAAAGGGTTAATGATGGACATGATGGATTCATTTAAACCTCTGTCTGGTTTGTGTTTCCTGACTGATACATAGAGATGAAAGTGAAGAAGAACTGTTCATTTGGTTTGTCTGTTGCTTAACTTATAGCAGTGCATTGTGGTATTAATAAAGAAAGCGCGTGATGTTCTCACAGACTTTGACTTGAATGTTCAGCTGCAGTTTAAGTTTAACATTAATATGAGAGATACAAGATGTCTGTAATCTCATTTCCCATCTGCTCTCCAGTGACAGGAGATGAAGTGGAGCACCGCTGCTCTGTGTGTGTGTTTCTGTGTGTGTGTGTGTGTGTGTGTGTGTGTGTGTGTGTGTGTGTGTGTGTGTGTGTGTGTGTGTACTAGCGGATATTAAAGGTCATTTTTAGCCAGATTTGTGCTTTTGGGTCTAATTCAGGTTACATTTGTGTCCTGTGACTCACTGCAGGATGTGTTTGTTGCTCTAATAATGGAAACTTTGCCAATAAAGACCTGTGTGTGTGTGTGGGGGGGGGGCATGTGTGGTTTACGGGGATGAATAACGTATAATGACATGTGTACTATGCTATAACCCTGGTTTATGGGGACAGAGGAAAACATACTAAATGTTAGTTTTTCATAGATTAAAGACTGCCAGCAGGTTTTTGTGACATTGGGGTTAGGGACTGGACTGGGGTAGGTTAGGGGAATAGAATATAACAGTTTGTATAGTAGAAAATACATTGTGTCTATGGAAATGTCCCAAAGGTCACAGGTTTGAGTCTCACTCCTCTCCGGGTGATGCAGTGAGAGCTGTGTGTGTTTGTTCACTACTTACTGGGATGGGTTAATCGTAGAGGTCAAATTTCGAGTATTGGCTACAATACTTTTATTTCAAAGTGAGATAGTGGTCAGTGTATATCCAGCCTTTGAATGTGAGCTGTGCATTTAACCCATTAGTGAAGACACATGCACTGTGAGTGAAAGTTTTTTTGTTTAGCTGATAAATACAGTATAGGGTTGTAGTGTTATTTTCAGCAGCCATATCACCCTGTAACCCATGACAGATTGCCCGCTGAAGCGAGCCGGATCTTTTAACATGGCTGTGACCCAAAACACACATTTGAGGTCACTAATTCATTTTATAAGAAGCACAGGATAAAAGTAATTCAGACCTCAAACACAGGTTGAGGTATGGTGAGTTCTGAAAAGACAAGCAGAACGTCATTCTCCATCCAGAATCTGAAAGAGGTCATTGTTCAAGAATGGAGAATAAGGGGTTGTGCACACCAAAACTTTTAAACGCGTCTGAAACGCCTGGAGAATGCTGAATGCCAGCTGTTTTCCATCTTTAGCTGAGCACTTTGGTAGCTCTGATACTTCAGCTGTGAGCCTGTTGGTTGTTGTGGTAATGTCCCGCCCCTCCTCCACTGTGATTGGACGGCCATGTGAGAACTTAGATTGGCAAGCGGAGCTTTTCACCCAAAGTTAAATCTCTTTCAACCATAGACTGTAAAAAAGATGGACGACGCCTGTTCGCTCTCTTCCATTGGTGAAAACTGAAGCCGCCAGTGTCCCGATATGGCGCTGACATCTTGGGTCTTGAGTCTGCGCAATAGCGATTTCGGGACCAGTCATGCGCAGTAGTGAGCAGGAAGGGAAGACGCGAAGTCAAAACCCCGCCCTCGCTCTCGTAGAATGCGCAGAAACCAGCTTCGGAAAAAAGATAATTGAAGTGTTATTAATTTTTTTAGTTGGTCTCAAGTCCCATTGAATAACATGGGGAGGCGGGCTTTATGACCTATACTGGGACCAGTCACTGGGGGGCGATCGAGACGTTTTGGCTTAACTTTTCAGCGCTTCTGCGGCACGCTTGCTTTCAACTCTCAACGTTTAGTGCAGAGCATGGAAAAACGCGGGGTGCCGGTTTTAAACGCAGAAGAAAACCACTAGCTGCTGGCTTATTTGAAAAACGCAGAGCTTCCATTGGAAACAATTAAAAACATGCACCGACGTAAAAGCTTTGGTGTGCACGCCCCCTTAGTGCTGTTTTTAAAAATAATAATGGAGGCCATACAAAATATTAGATTGTTGTAGGGTGTACTTATTTTTGCATCACCTCATTTGATTTAAATGTGTTATTTTTGTACCCTTAAGATGGTAAGTGACTTTCACTCTTGTGTTAACAAACATAAATGTTTAACTAGATGAGGTTAAAGTTTGTGAACAAACTTTATGTTGGCTTGAGAAAGCCTAGTCTGAGAGTAATAGATGGAGCTGCAGTTGGGGCAGTTAAGTTAGTTGGGGCAGATGGGTTAGTTGGGGCAGAATATGGCAGTTGGGGCAGATGGGGCATTTAAGGTAGTTGGGGCATTTGGGGCAGATGGGGCATTTAGGGTAGTTGGGGCATTTGGGGCAGAATTGGATAATTGGGGCAGATGGGGCATTTAGGGCAGATGGGGCATTTAGGGCAGTTGGGGCAGAATGGGGCATTTAGGGCAGTTGGGGCAGAAAGGGGCATTTAGGGCAGATGGGGCATTTAGGGCAGTTGGTGCATTTAGGGCAGTTGGGGCAGATGAGGCATTTGGGGCAGAATTGGGTAGTTGGGGCAGAATTGGGTAGTTGGGGCAGACGGGGCATTTTGGGCAGAACTGGGTGTTTGGGGCAGATGGGGCATTTATGGTAGTTGGGGCATTTGGGGCAGAATTGGGTAGTTGGGGCAGATGGGGCATTTAGGGCAGTTGAGGCATTTAGGGCAGTTTGGGCAGAATGGAGCAGATGAGGCATTTGGGGTAGATGAGGCATTTGGAGCAGAATTGGCCAGTTGGGGCAAAATGGGGCGGTTGGGGCAGATGAGGCATTTGGAGCAGAATGGGGCAGATGGGGCATTTAGGGCAGTTGGGACATTTATGTGTGTTTTTGTCTGAGTATGATTGGGTGTGTAATATTGTGTTTGTGTGTGTAATATTGTGTTTGTGTGTGTAATTTTGTGGTTGTGTGTCTGTGTGTGTGTGTGTGTGTGTGTGTGTGTGAGTCTGTGTTTTTGTGACAGTATGTTATATATAACTTTGTGTTTGTGTGTGTAATTGTGTGTCTGTGTGTAGTTGTGTGTGGTTGTGTGTCTGTGTGTGTGTGTGCATGTCTTTGTTTTTGTGACAGTATGTTATATATAATTTTGTGTTTGTGTTTGTGTGTCTGTGTGTAGTTGTGTGTCTGTGTGTAGTTGTCTGTGGTTGTGTGTCTGTGTGGTTGTGTGTCTGTGTGTGTGTGTGTGTGTATGTGTGTAGTTGTGTTTGTCTGTGCTATTGAGTGAGTTTTGTGAGACAGAGATAGACTGAGAGAGGTTGAGAGATGATGTAATGTATTTGTATGAGTGAGAGTTGACAGTTAGAATTTGAAAATAAACACTCAGCCTAAACATTCTATGAATGTAAGTCTATGGGACTTTTTTGGGATGTTTGATCGGACGGTTTAGGAGAACCGTAAGTCCGATCCCTTAGAAAAGATATAGCAACTCAAGTCAGATCAGACTCAAGGTCTGTGCAAAGTTTGGTGGCTGTAGCTTGAAAGCTCTAGGAGGAGTTAGAGTTAGAAATTTGTAGCTCAGAAGAAAAAGAAGAACTAGATGAGGTTAAAGTTTGTGAACAAACTTTATGTTGGCTTGAGAAAGCCTAGTCTGAGAGTAATAGATGGAGCTGCAGTTGGGGCAGTTAAGTTAGTTGGGGCAGATGTGTTAGTCGGGGCAGAATTGGGCAGTTGGGGCAGAATGGGGCAGATGAGGCATTTGTGGCAGATGGGGCTTTTAGGGTAGTTGGGGCATTTGGGGCAGAATTGGATAATTGTGCCAGACGGGGCATTTAGGGCAGATGGGGCATTTAGGGCAGATGGGGCATTTAGGGCAGTTGGGGCATTTAGGGCAGTTGGGGCAGATTGGGGCAGATGAGGCAGTTTGGGGCAGATGAGGCAGTTTGGGGCAGATGAGGCAGTTTGGGGCATTTGAGGCATTTAGGGCAGTTGGGGCATTTAGGGCAGTTTGGGCAGAATGGGGCAGATGAGGCATTTAGGGCAAATGGGGCATTTAGGGCAGATGGGGCAGAATGGGGCAGATGAGGCAGTTGGGGCATTTTAGGCATTTAGGGCAGTTGGGGCATTTAGGGCAGTTTGGGCAGAATGGGGCAGATTAGGCATTTAGGGCAGATGAGGCATTTAGGGCAGATGGGGCATTTAGGGCAGATGGGGCATTTAGGGCAGTTGGGGCAGAATGGGGCAGAATGGGGCAGTTGGGGCAGAATGGGGCAGTTGGGGCAGAATTGGGTAGTTGGGGCAGACGGGGCATTTAGGGCAGTCGGGGCAGAATTGGGTGTTTGGGGCAGACGGGGCATTTAGGGTAGTTGGGGCATTTGGGGCAGAATTAGGTAGCTGGGGCATTTAGGGCAGTTTGGGCAGAATGGGGCAGATGAGGCATTTGGGACAGAATGGGGCAGTTGGGGCAGATGAGGCATTTGGGGCATTTATGTGTGTGTGTGTGTGTGTGTGTGTGTGTGTGTAATATTGTGTTTCTGTGTGTGTGTGTGTGTGTGTGTGTGTGTGTGTGTGTGTGTGTGTGTGTGTGTGTGTGTGTGTGTGTGTGTGTGTGTGTGTAGTTGTGTGCGGTTGTGTGCGTTTGTGTGTGTAGTTGTGTGCGGTTGTGTGTGTGTGTGTGTGTGTGTGTGTGTGTGCGTGTGTGTGTGAGTCTGTGTTTTTGTGACAGTATGTTATATATAATTTTGTGTTTGTGTCTGTAATTGTGTGTCTGTGTGTAGTTGTGTGTCTATGTGTATTTGTGTGTGGTTGTGTGTCTGTGTGTGGTTGTGTGTGTGTGTGCATGTCTGTGTTTTTGTGACATTATGTTATATATAATTTTGTGTTTGTGTGTGTAATTGTGTGTGTGTGTCTGTGTGTAGTTGTGTGTCTGTGTGTAGTTGTGTGTGATTGTGTGTCTGTGTGGTTGTGTGTGTGTGTCTCTGTGTGTGTGTAGTTGAGTTTTTCTGTGCTATTGAGTGAGTTTTGTGAGACAGAGATAGACTGAGAGAGGTTGAGAGATGATGCAATGTATTTGTATGAATGAGAGTTGACAGTTAGAATTTGAAAATAAACACTCAGCCTAAACATTCTATGAATGTAAGTCTATGGGACTTTTTTGGGATGTTTGATCGGACGGTTTAGGAGAACCGTAAGTCCGATCCCTTAGAAAAGATATAGCAACTCAAGTCAGATCAGACTGAAGGTCTGTGCAAAGTTTGGTGGCTGTAGCTTGAAAGCTCTAGGAGGAGTTAGAGTTAGAAATTTTTAGGTCAGAAGAAAAAGAAGAATAAAAATAACTAGATAGGTACATTTCCTGAAGAAAATGTGAGTGGTGCTTGCCGTGGCAAAATTCTGGGGATCATATATGATTATACTCCAAGCCAAAACTAAAACGGTCCAACCCCCGTGTCTCTACGATGTTCTGATGCGGAGATATAAGGCTTTGTTTACTCTGTTGCTAGGGTACTGTATTTGGTTGCTAGGGAAAAAATTGGCATCCCATAATGATTACACTCCGAGTCACGAGTCAAACGGTCCAACCCCCGTGTCTCTACGATGTTCTGATGCGGAGATATAAGGCTTTGTTTACTCTGTTGCTAGGGTACTGTATTTGGTTGCTAGGGAAAAAATTGGCATCCCATAATGATTACACTTCGAGTCACGAGTCAAACGGTCCAACCCCCGTGTCTCTACGATGTTCTGATGCGGAGATATAAGGCTTTGTTTACTCTGTTGCTAGGGTACTGTATTTGGTTGCTAGGGAAAAAAATTGACATCCCATAATGATTGCACCCCGAGTCACGAGTCAAACGGTCCAACCCCCGTGTCTCTACGATTTTCTGATGCGGAGATATAAGGCTTTGTTTACTCTGTTGCTAGGGTACTGTATTTGGTTGCTAGGGAAAAAATTGGCATCCACTATTGATAACACCCCAAGTCACGAGTCAAACGGTCCAACCCCCGTGTCTCTACGATGTTCTGATGCAGAGATATAAGGCTTTGTTTACTCTGTTGCTAGGGTACTGTATTTGGTTGCTAGGGAAAAAATTCGCATCCCATAATGATTACACGGCGAGTCACGAGTCAAACGGTCCAACCCCCGTGTCTCTACAATGTTCTGATGCAGAGATATAAGGCTTTGTTTACTCTGTTGCTAGGGTACTGTACTTGGTTGCTAGGGAAAAATTGGCATCCCATAATGATTACACTCCGAGTCACGAGTCAAACGGTCCAACCCCCGTGTCTCTACGATGTTCTGATGCGGAGATATAAGGCTTTGTTTACTCTGTTGCTAGGGTACTGTATTTGGTTGCTAGGGAAAAAATTGGCATCCCATAATGATTACACTCTGAGTCACGAGTCAAACGGTCCAACCCACGTGTCTCTACGATGTTCTGATGCTGAGATATAAGGCTTTGTTTACTCTGTTGCTAGGGTACTGTATTTGGTTGCTAGGGAAAAAATTGGCATCCCATAATGATTACACTCCGAGTCACGAGTCAAACGGTCCAACCCCCGTGTCTCTACGATGTTCTGATGCGGAGATATAAGGCTTTGTTTACTCTGTTGCTAGGGTACTGTATTTGGTTGCTAGGGAAAAAATTGGCATCCCATAATGATTACACTCCAAGTCACGAGTCAAACGGTCCAACCCCCGTGTCTCTATGATGTTCTGATGCGGAGATATAACTGTTTGAATTTTATGTTGCTAGGGTGCTCAAAAGTGGTTGCTAGGGGCGTGGCTTAATACCTATGTAAGGATCCTGAGAGACTGATTGGATGTCTGAGTAAAATGAGCCCACCCCCATGTCTCTATGACACTGTGCTGCAAAGATATCCATCTGGGCATTTTATAATGGCAGTCTATGGGAGATGTTGCTAGGGTGCCCAAAATTGTTGCTAGGGGCGTGGCTTAATAGATCTGAGGTGATCCTGAGAGACTGATTGGATGCCCGAGTAAAATGAGCCCACCCACTTATCTCTACAACACTGTAAAGCAAAGATATCCCATCTGGAACAATTTTATTCCCTTATATGGGCGTGTTCCCTGCCCCATTATAAGTCAATGGGAAATTTCGGGTGCCTCCTACACCCCAGGGGTACAACTTACACCCCAATGTTATGTATGTTCTTACAGAGTCTACCACCCTCTTCAAATGTTGTAACCCACATGTTTCTACAAAATCCTTGAGCGGAGCTATGACTCGTCAAAGTTCGGCCCAATGTTAAGTCAATGGGATTTTTCGGGTGATTTTTTGCCCCCCTTTCGGAAACCCTGCACCCGATCACTTATAAAAGATATAGCCACCATCTCCTCAACAAGCCGGTTGATTTGAGCCCTCTTTCATGGGTCTGCGACAAACCGTGCGGGACGAGTTACGCGCCGAAATTTTGTCCAGAAATAAGAATAAAAACTAGATGAGGTTAAAGTTTGTGAACAAACTTTATGTTGGCTTGAGAAAGCCTAGTCTGAGAGTAATAGATGGAGCTGCAGTTGGGGCAGTTAAGTTAGTTGGGGCAGATGGGTTAGTTGGGGCAGAATTGGGCAATTTGGGCAGAATGGGGCATTTAGGGTAGTTTGGGCAGAATAGGGCAGATGGGGCATTTAGGGCAGATGGGGCATTTAGGGCAGTTGGGGCATTTAGGGCAGTTGGGGCATTTAGGGCAGTTGGGGCAGATGGGGCATTTAGGGCAGTTGGGGCAGAATGGGGCAGTTGGGCAGAATTGGGTAGTTGGGGCAGACGGGGCATTTGGGGCAGATGGGGCATTTAGGGCAGTTGGGGCAGAATTGGGTGTTTGGGGCAGATGGGGCATTTGGGGCAGTTGGGGCATTTGGGGCAGAATTGGGTAGTTGGGGCAGATGGGGCAGTTGGGGCAGATGGGGCATTTAGGGCAGATGAGGCATTTGGAGCAGAATTGGCCAGTTGGGGCAAATGGGGCAAAATGGGGCGGTTAGGTTATTTGAGGCATTTGGGGCAGAATGGGGCAGATGGGGCATTTAGGGCAGTTGGGACATTTATGTGTGTGTTTGTGTGAGTATGATTGGGTGTGTAATATTGTGTTTGTGTGTGTAATTTTGTGGTTGTGTGTCTGTGTGTGTGTGTGGTTGTGTGTGGTTGTGTGTGTGTGTGTGTGTGTGTGTGTGTGTGTGTGTGTGTGTGTGTGTGTGCGTGTGTGAGTCTGTGTTTTTGTGGACGTATGTTATATATAATTTTGTGTTTGTGTGTGTAATTGTGTGTCTGTGTGTAGTTGTGTGTGGTTTTGTGTCTGTGTCTGTGTGTGATTGTGATTGTGTGTGTGTGTGTGTGTGTGTGTGTGTGTGTGTGTGTGTGTGTGTGTGTGTGTGTGTGTGTGTGTGTGTGTGTGCATGTCTGTGTTTTTGTGACAGTATGTTATATATAATTTTGTGTTTGTGTGTGTAATTGTGTGTCTGTGTGTAGTTGTGTGTCTGTGTGTGGTTGTGTGTCTGTGTGTGATTGTGTGTGTGTGTGTGTGTGTGTGTGTGTATGTATGTGTGCATGTCTGTTTTTGTGACAGTATGTTATATATAATTTTGTGTTTGTGTGTGTAATTGTGTGTCTGTGTGTAGTTGTGTGTCTGTGTGTAGTTGTGTGTGATTGTGTGTCTGTGTGGTTGTGTGTGTGTGTGTGTGTAGTTTTGTTTGTCTGTGCTATTGAGTGAGTTTTGTGAGACAGAGATAGACTGAGAGAGGTTGAGAGATGATGTAATGTATTTGTATGAGTGAGAGTTGACAGTTAGAATTTGAAAATAAACACTCAGCCTAAACATTCTATGAATGTAAGTCTATGGGACTTTTTTGGGATGTTTGATCGGACGGTTTAGGAGAACCGTAAGTCCGATCCCTTAGAAAAGATATAGCACACCTCCTCAGATCAGACTGAAGGTCTGTGCAAAGTTTGGTGGCTGTAGCTTAAAAGCTCTAGGAGGAGTTAGAGTTAGAAATTTTGGTCTCAGAAGAAAAAGAATAACTAGATGAGGTTAAAGTTTGTGAACAAACTTTATGTTGGCTTGAGAAAGCCTAGTCTGAGAGTAATAGATGGAGCTGCAGTTGGGGCATTTAAGTTAGTTGGGGCAGATGTGTTAGTTGGGGCAGATTGGGGCAGAATGGGGCAGATGGGGCATTTAGGGTAGTTGGGGCATTTGGGGCAGAATTGGATAATTGGGGCAGACGGGGCACTTAGGGCAGATGGGGCATTTAGGGCAGATGGGGCATTTAGAGCAGTTGGGGCATTTAGGGCAGTTGGGGCAGAATGGGGCAGATGAGGCAGTTGGGGCATTTGAGGTATTTAGGTCTGTTGGGGCATTTAGGGCAGAATGGGGTAGATGAGGCATTTAGGGCAGATGGGGATTTTGGGGCAGATGGGGCATTTAGGGCAGTTGGGGCATTTAGGGCAGTTGGGGCATTTAGGGCAGTTGGGGCAGAATGGGGCAGTTGGGGCAGTTGGGGCAGATGGGGCATTTGGGGCAGATGGGGTATTTAGGGCAGTTGGGGCAGAATTGGGTGTTTGGGGCAGA
Source organism: Misgurnus anguillicaudatus (assembly GCF_027580225.2). Classification (NCBI taxonomy): domain Eukaryota; kingdom Metazoa; phylum Chordata; class Actinopteri; order Cypriniformes; family Cobitidae; genus Misgurnus; species Misgurnus anguillicaudatus. The sequence continues at coordinate 39,068,760 of NC_073356.2, read as the reverse complement.
TGGGGCATTTAGGGTAGTTGGGTCATTTGGGGCAGAATTGGGTAGTAGGGTGGCAGACTAGGCATTTAGGGCAGTTGGGGCATTTAGAGCAGTTGGGGCATTTAGGGCAGTTGGGGCAGAATGGGGCAGATGAGGCAGTTGGGGCATTTGAGGCATTTAGGGCAGTTGGGGCATTTAGGGCAGTTGGAGCATTTAGGGCAGTTTGGGCAGAATGGGGCAGATGAGGCATTTAGGGCAGATGGGGCATTTAGGGCAGATGGGGCATTTAGGGCAGTTGGGGCATTTAGGGCAGTTGGGGCAGAATGGGTAATTTGGGGCAGAATTGGGTAGTTGGGGCAGACGGGGCATTTGGGGCAGATGGGGCATTTAGGGCAGTTGGGGCAGAATTGGGTGTTTGGGGCAGATGGGGCATTTAGGGTAGTTGGGGCATTTGGGGCAGAATTGGGTAGTTGGGGCATTTAGGGCAGTTGGGGCATTTAGGGCAGAATGTAATATTGTGTTTGTGTGTGTATATTTGTGGTGTGTGTGTGTGTGTGTGTGTGTGTGTGTGTGTGTGTGTGTGTGTGTGTGTGTGTGTGTGTGTGTGCATGTCTGTGTTTTTGTGACAGTATGTTATATATAAGTTTGTGTTTGTAATTGTGTGTCTGTGTGTAGTTGTGTGTCTATGTGTATTTGTGTGTGGTTGTGTGTCTGTGTGTGTGTGCGTGTCTGTGTTTTTGTGACAGTATGTTATATATAATTTTGTGTTTGTGTGTGTAGTTGTGTGTCTGTGTGTAGTTGTGTGTCTGTGTGTAGTTGTGTGTGGTTGTGTGTCTGTGTGGTTGTGTGTGTGTGTGTGTCTGTGTGTAGTTGTGTTTGTCTGTGCTATTGAGTGAGTTTTGTGAGACAGAGATAGACTGAGAGAGGTTTAGAGATGATGTAATGTATTTGTATGAATGAGAGTTGACAGTTAGAATTTGAAAATAAACACTCAGCCTAAACATTCTATGAATGTAAGTCTATGGGACTTTTTTGGGATGTTTGATCGGACGGTTTAGGAGAACCGTAAGTCCGATCCCTTAGAAAAGATATAGCACACCTCCTCAGATCAGACTGAAGGTCTGTGCAAAGTTTGGTGGCTGTAGCTTGAAAGCTCTAGGAGGAGTTAGAGTTAGAAATTTTAGTCTCAGAAGAAAAAGAATAATAATAATAATAATAATAATAATAATAAGTTTAAGTGCAACAACAGTATGTTGGCTTTCTCAAGCCAACATAATAATAACTAGATGAGGTTAAAGTTTGTGAACAAACTTTATGTTGGCTTGAGAAAGCCTAGTCTGAGAGTAATAGATGGAGCTGCAGTTGGGGCAGTTAAGTTAGTTGGGGCAGATGTGTTAGTTGGGGCAGAATGGGGCAGATGGGGCATTTAGGGTAGTTGGGGCATTTGGGGCAGAATTGGATAATTGTGCCAGACGGGGCATTTAGGGCAGATGGGGCATTTAGGGCAGTTGGGGCATTTAGAGCAGTTGGGGCATTTAGAGGAGTTGGGGCAGAATGGGGCAGTTGGGGCATTTGAGGCATTTAGGGCAGTTGGGGCATTTAGGGCAGTTGGGGCATTTAGAGCAGTTGGGGCATTTAGGGCAGTTGGGGCAGAATGGGGCAGATGAGGCAGTTGGGGCATTTGAGGCATTTAGGGCAGTGGGTTCATTTTGGGCAGTTTGGGCAGTTGGGGCAGATGAGGCATTTAGGGCAGATGGGGCATTTAGGGCAGTTGGGGCAGAATGGGGCAGATGAGGCAGTTGGGGCATTTGAGGCATTTAGGGCAGTTTGGGCAGAATGGGGCAGATGAGGCATTTAGGGCAGATGGGGCATTTAGGGCAGATGGGGCATTTAGGGCAGTTGGGGCATTTAGGGCAGTTGGGGCAGAATGGGTAATTTGGGGCAGAATTGGGTAGTTGGGGCAGACGGGGCATTTGGGGCAGATGGGGCATTTAGGGCAGTTGGGGCAGAATTGGGTGTTTGGGGCAGATGGGGCATTTAGGGTAGTTGGGGCATTTGGGGCAGAATTGGGTAGTTGGGGCATTTAGGGCAGTTGGGGCATTTAGGGTAGTTGGGGCAGAATGGGGCAGATGAGGCATTTGGGACAGAATGGGGCAGTTGGGGCAGATGAGGCATTTGGGGCATTTATGTGTGTGTGTGTGTGTGTGTGTGTGTAATATTGTGTTTGTGTGTGTGTGTGTGTGTGTGTGTGTGTGTGTGTGTGTGTGTGTGTGTGTGTGTGTGTGTGTGTGTGTGTGTGTGTGCATGTCTGTGTTTTTGTGACAGTATGTTATATATAAGTTTGTGTTTGTAATTGTGTGTCTGTGTGTAGTTGTGTGTCTATGTGTATTTGTGTGTGGTTGTGTGTCTGTGTGTAGTTGTGTGTCTGTGTTTTTGTGACAGTATGTTATATATAATTTTGTGTTTGTGTGTGTAATTGTGTGTCTGTGTGTAGTTGTGTGTCTGTGTGTAGTTGTGTGTGGTTGTGTGTCTGTGTGGTTGTGTGTGTGTGTGTGTGTGTGTGTGTGTGTGTGTGTGTGTGTGTGTGTAGTTGTGTTTGTCTGTGCTATTGAGTGAGTTTTGTGAGACAGAGATAGACTGAGAGAGGTTGAGAGATGATGTAATGTATTTGTATGAATGAGAGTTGACAGTTAGAATTTGAAAATAAACACTCAGCCTAAACATTCTATGAATGTAAGTCTATGGGACTTTTTTGGGATGTTTGATCGGACGGTTTAGGAGAACCGTAAGTCCGATCCCTTAGAAAAGATATAGCAACACAAGTCAGATCAGACTGAAGGTCTGTGCAAAGTTTGGTGGCTGTAGCTTGAAAGCTCTAGGAGGAGTTAGAGTTAGAAATTTTAGTCTCAGAAGAAAAAGAATAACTAGATGAGGTTAAAGTTTGTGAACAAACTTTATGTTGGCTTGAGAAAGCCTAGTCTGAGAGTAATAGATGGAGCTGCAGTTGGGGCATTTAAGTTAGTTGGGGCAGATGTGTTAGTTGGGGCAGATTGGGGCAGAATGGGGCAGATGGGGCATTTAGGGTAGTTGGGGCATTTGGGGCAGAATTGGATAATTGGGGCAGACGGGGCACTTAGGGCAGATGGGGCATTTAGGGCAGATGGGGCATTTAGGGCAGTTGGGGCAGAATGGGGCAGTTGAGGCAGTTGGGGCATTTGCGGTATTTAGGTCAGTTGGGGCATTTAGGGCAGAATGGGGTAGATGAGGCTTTTAGGGCAGTTGGGGCATTTGGGGAAGATGGGGCTTTTAGGGATGTTGGGGCATTTAGGGCATTTGGGGCATTTAGGGCATTTTGGGCATATTGGGGCAGTTGGGGCAGATGGGGCATTTGGGGCAGATGGGGTATTTAGGGCAGTTGGGGCAGAATTGGGTGTTTGGGGCAGATGGGGCATTTAGGGCAGTTGGGTCATTTGGGGCAGAATTGGGTAGTAGGGTGGCAGACTAGGCATTTAGGGCAGTTGGGGCATTTAGAGCAGTTGGGGCATTTAGGGCAGTTGGGGCAGAATGGGGCAGATGAGGCAGTTGGGGCATTTGAGGCATTTAGGGCAGTTGGGGCATTTAGGGCAGTTGGAGCATTTAGGGCAGTTTGGGCAGAATGGGGCAGATGAGGCATTTAGGGCAGATGGGGCATTTAGGGCAGATGGGGCATTTAGGGCAGTTGGGGCATTTAGGGCAGTTGGGGCAGAATGGGTAATTTGGGGCAGAATTGGGTAGTTGGGGC